>NC_059106.1:160008075-160048075 GCF_020740685.1 Jaculus jaculus
GCTGTTGAGCCTGCTGTTTGACTGGGCTGGAAGGGGCAATAGAGACCAAAGTAAAGATACCTTAAAAATAGGTTAAGAAACAGGCATCTATTTCCTCATGACCCAATTTGGGGTCTTAAGGACTAAATATACCTGTGAGAACAAAGCCTCAGTTAACACTAGAGAGTTCTTGGCTGGGGTATCTTGAAAACTAAAGACCAAGTGCGACAAGCCAGATGAATTTGTAGATATACCCAGAAAGTGTTCTTTTCATACCAAATATTTCAGGGAAAACTGCTCAATTCAACTTTTAAAAAAATGTTTATGTATTTATGGGAGAGAAAGATAGACATATAGATAGATAGAGAAGAGAGAATGGGTGTGTCAGGGCCTCTGGCCATTGCAAACAAGCTCCAGATACATGCACCACTACGTACATATGGCTTACAAGGGCCCTGTGGGGGTGAGCCTAGGCCCTTAGGCTTAGCAGGCAAGTGCTTTAACCACTAACCCATTTCCCCAGTCCCAGTTCAACTTTAACATCCGCATAACCCAGGCAACCAAAGTAGACAAAGATATTAGGAAAAATGTGTGCCATGGGTTAATCTACCTTGTCATTACAAATGCAAAAATTCCAAGTAAAATATTGACAATTTAAATCCTGAAGATAATTAAATAAACAGGTGATATGCATGTATAATTTGTCCCGGGAATACAAGAATAGATGAACATTAGAAAATAAAGGATGAAGAGATGGCTCAATGGTTAAAGGTGCTTGTTTGGAAAGCCCAATGGCCTGGGTTCAATTCCCTAGTGCCCATGAAAAGCCAGATGCACAAAGTGGCACATGAATCTGGAGTGACAGTTGCCCTGGCACTCCCATACTCATTCCCTCTCTTTCTTTCTTTCCCTCTTAAATAAATAAAAATAACTCACAGAGCATTACAAGAGAAAGTTAAAAGAAAAGTACAGTAGAGAGATGAAAAACACTATGCAGATCAAATCCAACATCTGAAAGCATAACAACAACAACAAAAAAGTGTACCAAACAAGTTATGGAGGAATAACTTCTATAACATAAGTGGGATTTATCAAAATCATACATAATGGTTAGTAATTCCTATCATCCCCATAAAAGGAAAAAATAAGCTGGGGGGACAAAGAATGCTTATTCTCCTTGCTTTGCTTAACATTGTATCAGAACACAACACAATATGGCATGAAAAAAAAAAACAATTAGAAGGAAGAGATGAATTAGTCATTGTTCAAAGACTTTATGCTTACTTATATAGGAAACTCAAGCAAACCTACAATTCATTGTTCACAAAGGTACAGGTAAAGAAATAGGCCAAGTGAATGGACTAGGGACACTTAATTAGACCCACATGTTCATGTGCCCTTTGTGTATGTTGGAAGTGGTGACATGAAGGAGTCAGGCAAGAATGCACTGTCCAAAAGATGGTGCAGGAGAAATGGCCATCCATTTGAATAAACAACTCTGTTTCATGCCAAGATACCAAAACGATTCCAGATGTATTTAAAGCCTATAGTTTTAAATGGAATGGTTACAGAAGGGACCTAATATCTACTAAACAACATCCACTTCACAAAGATAACTTCTTCCCTACAACTCTAATCGCTTTATTCTCTATTTCTAATCACACCACTGCTCTTTGTAAGGACTCAGAAATGGAGACACTGCTTGTGTCTAGCTCTGTAGGATAATAAAACCTCAGAAATATTCTTGGTCCTTACATACTTTCCAGCAAATCCAGACTATAACCAATGTTTTTTCTTCCCGTCCTGCCAGCCTTTCTTCCCCACTTCAAATCTCCAATCCATTGAATCTCTTCTTCTTTCCAAGTAGTCTCTCTTCTACTTTTAATGTCATCATTTTGTTTTTCCTCCTATTATGCAGGACTTGTGTAGGCGGCGCCAGACGCTGTGAGGTCATGAAGATCAAATCCATTTTGGGTCTGGAAGGGAAGGAGTGCTAACAATATTATTTCCTTTAAACACTGCTCCCCTTCCTTTGGTTCTTTCATTCTTTCTACCACCCCTTCTTCAGTTGCCCCTGAGCCTTGGAGGGTACTATAGAGATTATTACAGAAATGTCTATTACAGAAACTCTACTGTCACTTATCAGCAGTGTGGTGAATTTTGAGTCACCTCAGGGGTCAGTGCCATATGAAAAGAGAAGATTCTCTAACCAAAAGTAAGAGTAGCATAAGCATAAGAATTTAGAGGGAAGTTTGGTGGGCATAATATATCCATTTAGCCAGATAACATAAGTAGTCCCCCACCCTAGGACTTATGACCTACCAACCTACAGGCTTTTGATTAGGTTTTCAGTACAAGTCAGGAATTCCCTCTCATGGAGTATGCTCAAGTCTAATCAGAGAACAGTTGTTTACCCCCATAGCAGACATACCTCCATTGCACCAGTTGGTACATTTGGCCAGACTGGCAGGCCACAAAACTTGTAGATATAACCTAGTTTTTTATGACTAATAGAAAATCCAGAGGCTGGAGAGATGGCTTAGCAGTTAAGGCATTTGACTGCAAAGCCAAAGGATCCCAGTTTGATTCTCCAGGACCTGTGTAAAAGGGAACACATGTGTCTGGAGTTCATTTGCAGTGGCCGGAGCCCCTGGTGCACTGGCGCCCTCTTCCTCTCTTTTAAATAAATAAATAAATAAAATATATTTTTTTTTTTTTATAAAAGAAAATCCATAAGGTGCCAGGCATGGTGTTGAATACCGAGGCTGAGGTAGGAGCATCGCTATAAGTTCAATGCCAACTTGGACTATGGGGTGAGTTTTAGATCAGTCTAGGCTGAAGACTCTGCCTTGAAAAAAAAATAGAGAAATAAAGAGAAAAATGCATACGGTAAAAAAGTTATAAACGGGCTGGAGAGATGGCTTAGCGGTTAAGCGCTTGCTTGTAAAGCCTAAGGACCCCGGTTCAAGGCTCGGTTCCCCAGGTCCCACGTTAGCCAGATGCACAAGGGGGCGCACGCGTCTGGAGTTCGTTTGCAGTGGCTGGAAGCCCTGGCGCGCCCATTCTCTCTCTTTCCCTCTATCTGTCTTTCTCTCTATGTCTGTTGCTCTCAAATAAATAAATAAAAAATGAACAAAAAAAAATTTTTAAAAAAAGTTATAAACTTGGTATTTCAGTCCTATGTGTAAGTAAAACAGATGTAAAATTTCAAAGCTAATTTACTTTTGTAAAGGATCATTTTATTTACATTGAAAAGTTTGGATAAAATGCATGCTATCAATTAAATTATTAATACTCTTCATTGGCACAATTCAGTAATTCTTGTTCATTTCAACACTTCAATATTTGTGTTTATTCAATTACTAACAATTGCTACAAAAATATTTGTGTAATGTAATAAATTATTTGATTTATACTCAAGGTACAACTAAAATTGTTTTGCATTTGATTTATTGTAAAACTATTAATTTAATGTTGAGAAGATAATTCCTGAGAAAATAAAAAGAAAGGCATTGCTCAAAAGAAAAACATGCTAAAAACTGGCACATATGAGGCCATGTGCTTTGGAAATTGTGAATCTGGAATGGATTCCCCAGAGAGGAAGACATATATATATATATATATATATATATATATATATATATATATATATATATATTTACAAGGGTTATATTTGACCTAGCAATACATAAGACATACACACTCCTTCTAAACAACCTAATATTTTAACTAATCCCATTTAAATTTAGATTTCCTTTTACCTTTTTTGATGTAATCTGAAATCTACCATACTATAATGTGGAAATGTGCAGTATCTCAATGTTGACAGACTTTAAATTATTTAGGAGAAAGAGCAATGATATATTTGTTGCTTTGCTGTTGTTCTTTGCATTGTTAGTTCTGCTTGCCCTGTGCGACAACCTTGTGAACTTGATGGGATTTAGAATCTCCCTGGACATGAATCTCCTGAGCGTGTCAGTGAAAAAGTTTCTAAGTTATGTTAATCGAATTGGGAAGACGCACAATAACAGTATGTGGTTCCACTGGAGTGGGGGGGGCTCCTGATTGGATAAAAGGGCAAAAGTGAGCTAGCACCGGCATTGACCTCTGTCTGCTTCCTGACTGTCGATGCCACGTGACCAGTTGCCTCAAGCTCCCACCACCATCCCTTCTCCATGATGGATTGCACTCTCCATGGTGAGCCAAAATAAACCCTTCTTCCTTAAGTTGCTTTTGTCATGGCATTTTGGAAAGTAACTTATGCATCCTGCCAGGCCCCTTCCTTCTTTCAAAAGCCACAGTTCATGCTTCCCCTTTGCCTCGGGCCCAACGCCAACGTTCGCTCTGTGACCTCCATCGTGTGGCATGCCTCCTTCTCTTGGGCCCTGTGAGTTAACAAACCATCTGCTTATTACCAGTCCTCACTGGAATTGTTGATCTTGCTGCCTCCAAATAATAACAGACATTATTTGTAACCAATGTAAGGTCAGAATTATTTATAGATCTTGTCAGAAAGTGCTACAAATAACCTGAATATTTTCATGATGAGAAGTATTTAAATATGAAAACATTAATGTTTTAAGTACTTTCTAAAATTGTTCAGGTTTTCTGTGTCATCTTGGGATAATATTGATGTTATGCTAGTAATATGCCACTTTAGCTGCCTTGCTCAAACTTTATTGTGTGACCTTTGTCTCATATTGTTTTCCCTTTCTTTTTTTTTTTTTAAAGTTTATTTTCAAGGTAGGATCTCACTCTAGCCCACGCTGACCTAGAACTCACTCTGTAGTCCCAGGCTGGCCTGGAGCTCACAGCGATCCTCCTATCTTTGCCTTCTTAGTGATGTCCTTTCTTTCTTAGAATCTAACCACACTAAACCACTTCCTCAAAACTCCCTGGAGCCTTTCTCTTGTTTATTTTTTATTTATTTATTTTTTTTTAATTTAATTTATTAGTTTTCTTTTCAGTTTATTGATTGATTGATTTGCACATATATGTGTTTGCTTGTGTATATGCATATGCCAGGGTCTCTTGCTGCTGCAAACAGATTCTAGGCACATGCAACTGGTTTTATGTGGGTGCTGAGGAACCTAACTGTAGGCTGACAAGCTCTTTCAGCACATACCTTTCACAGCTTAGCCATCGCCTCAACCCCCTAGGAGTGGTTAGAAAGCAGGGTTTTTCTAAGGTTGGAATGAACCTCCCCTATCAGTGCTTCAGACAGACCTCCCCTGGCCACTCAGTGTACAGTCAGGCCCTGCTCTGCAACCTTCTTTCTTTATTACATCGCTATTTTATTTATTTTTTTTCATTCCACTGGAATTTATGCAACCTCAAATCACATTGTTTCTTCATCTTTTATATTCTTTGGGGAGGTTGAGTTTCTGGAAGTTTCATGGGTCTTGTGTATGCTAGGTAAGCACTCTATTATTAAGCAACATACTTGGCATTTGTTATATTTTATTATAATCAATTTCTACATGAGGCAAAATTCCTAAGTTGAGCCGGGCATGTGGATACACGACTTTAATCCCAGCACTCGAGAGGCAGAGATAGGAGAATTGCCATGAGTTCGAGGCCAGCCTGAGACTATATAGAGAATTCCAGGTCAGCCTGGGTTAGAGTGAGACCCTACCTCAACAAACCAAAAAAAAAAAAAAAAAAGGCCTAAGCATTCACAATTTTAGCTTAATACTTAATATACCATGGTGTCTGATATAATTCTTTGAGCAACTAGTAAGAGGGCACAAGCATATGCTCAAAACGAACCATCTTGAGGTAGGAAGTTGATGAAAGAGATTGAGAAAATAGTGAAAATGCCATCTCTTGTAGAGCTGGCATTGTAGTTACCTATACATTGCTGGGACGAAGCACCCGACCCAAAGACGCTGCTGGGAAGAAAGGATTTATTTTGATTTTCAGTCTCGAGGGAAGCTTCGTGATGGCAGGGAAGCCGGGCATGAGCAGAGGCCAGACATCACTTCTGCCCCAGCAGGTGGAAGATAGCAACCAGACTGAACTCAGCAGCGGTGCAGCGGCTGACTGTAATACCTCAAAGCCTGCTCTCAGGAACACGCCTCCTCCAGCATGATCCACCCCCTGGCTTGTCACCAGCTGAGGATAAAGCGTTCAAAAATATATGATTTTATGGCAGACAACCGATTCAAACCACTACAGATGGTGAGGGACCAGTAGGAAGGTCTGCCTCTGTGGCAGAATGTCAGGAAGCAGGGATCTAAACACCTCCAGCACCCTTGACTACCTAAGCTTTATGGTAAATAAGATCGCCATCTACGGGAAGGCCTGCAACTCAGTTGTCACTAACACTGCAGTCACCAGTGCCATAGGATGTAAATTGCCAACCAGAAATACCAAACTAAGAGATTACTTTAAATTCTAGGGAGACCCAAAATGGATTACTATCTTTTCCTGGAAGAAAAAAAAAAAGACATGTTGGAAAATGAGGTATGTGAGATCAATTTGGGCATTATATGAATTCTGACATCACAAGTGAAAACAATTTCAATTCCACTTAAAAACGTGTCAGATTCCGGCAATTTTACAACAGGAAATGGAAAAGGGTTAAGGTTTTAACTTGATTGAGGTGTCATTTGATATATATACATAGGAAATTAGGTCACCGAAAATAATTTTTTCCAATCAAGAAATTTACAGTCTGAAATAAAATGATATTTCAATCCATTTTAGCTGAGTTTTCCCCCAGTGGTGTTTCTCAGTATTATCTCATATTGACTACTTAAAAGCTACAAACAGTGGAAAGTCTGACAAGTCCTTCATGCTAATTTCTCTTATTAATAGTTAAAGAACAGTAAATTCAAGCTATTCAACAGAGATTTTCATGAAAATTGGAGCCTGCTATCTGTTAAAGTATGGCTGGGTACAATAAAATCATAAAAAAGAGAAGGTAAAACACCCACACTGTTTGGGCTGTTTGTTAATAAACATCTATGCGTAGACTCAAAACCTAACTGAAACATCACCTTGTATGTGACACTTTGTCTTTTCCTCTTAAACTAGATTAATCATTCCTTTTTTTTGGTTTTGCACTGTGTGATCTTCTATTTCCAGACACAACTCATCAAGTAATAGATCAGGCTTCTTAGCTCAACTACTGGCTTCTTTAACAATTCTTTTATTTTTTTTTAAATCAACTTCAGTATGGCCCAGCACACTGTCATCCTTCCAAGAAAGATTTGCTGAAAAGGCAAATGAAGTATTTAAGTGAGGACCTCTTCCATAGCCAGCGCAGATCACGACCTAATTGACAACATACATTTTTACAGTCTGATCCCCTACTGCCTCCAAGCCCGGTCCATCCTGCTTGTGGAATCTGGAGGGCAAGAATCCAGCTTTCTGTTTGCTTTGTAGCTATTACCTCCAACACTTGAGGGCTCAGGAGGCACAGAAAGTTACAGAACTCACAAGGCCCATCTTGGAGGTTATATAAGCAATGAATCAATTTACTGGTAGAGAGGAGACTCCCCAGGGGAACTGACTGCCAGTTGTTCATGAGTTGTGGCCCAGGCTGGGATAGACTTCTTGGGGTTTCAGTTGCCTGAGTCACCCCTACTAACCTCTCCTGTGAGTAATTCCAATAAACTCACTGGTCCACAGTCTGTCATCAGTAACCTGTCTGGGGTGAATAGACAATTTGTTCACATCTCCTCAGGAAAATCACACAACACCAATTATGACTCTGCCCTCACCTACTCTACTTTCTCAGGAGCATGGCAGCCGTGCGAGCCTGTTTTTATGTTTTGTTTTTTTTTTGTTGTTGTTGTTGTTTTTGGTTTTGGTTTTCGAGGTGGGGTTTCACTGTAGTCTAGGCTGACCTGGAATTCACTCTGTACTCTAAGGGTGGCTCAGAACTCACAGTGATCCTCCTACCTCTGCCTCCCGAGTTCTGGGATTAAACGCATGCACCACCACACCTGGCTTTAGGTATATATATGCATAATAAGTATCTCTAATCCAAAAATCTGAAACCCAAAATGCTCCATATCCTAAAATTTTGGAACACCAATGTGTGGCCACAAGTGGAAAATTCCATACCTGACATCATACAACAGGTCACAGAATACTGACATTCAAGCAATGTGTGAACCTCTATTCAGAAACAGAAGGGAAGCAGCTAGGGATATGGCTCAGCAGTTAATGGCACTTGCTTGCAATCTTGCTGGCCTGAGTTTGATGCCCCAGCACCCACATAAGGCCAGACAAAGTGGCACACTCCACCAGAGATCCCAACATGCTCACCACAATGGGAGGCCGAGACAGGAGAATGGAGAAGTCTACAGTCATCTAGACAGGTGCACACATATCAGGGAGGGGCCAATAAATGGAACCCTGTCTCAAGCCGGGTGGAATGAAGGAAGGATAAATACCCCAAGATTGTCCTCAGACATCATCCATACATGCATGGGGACAAATGGCACACATACACACACGCACACAACACACACACACACACACACACACACACACACACACACATACTTCACAAACAACAGATACAAGAAATGGTTTTATAAAATTACCTTCAGGTTATGTGTATACAAGTATATGTACATAAATTAATTTTGTCTTGAGAAGTAAATCTTATCTCCAATCTGTATGCAAATATTCCAAGTTTTTTAATATTTTTTTAAAAATTTTGTTTATTTATTTATTTATTTGAGAGTGACAGACACAGAGAGAAAGACAGATAGAGGGAGAGAGAGAGAATGGGTGCACCAGGGCTTCCAGCCTCTGCAAACGAACTCCAGACGCATGCGCTCCCTTGTGCATCTGGCTAATGTGGGACCTGGGGAACCGAGCCTCGAACCGGGGTCCTTAGGCTTCACAGGCAAGCGCTTAACCGCTAAGCCATCTCTCCAGCCCCCAAGTTTTTTTTAAAAAAGAATTCAAAATACTTCTAGTTTCAAATATTTTGGATCAGGAATATTTAACCTATACTCCAAATCAATGCCTGTAAATAGCGGTGGTAACAGTAACAATAATAATAAAAATAAAAACAAAAATATAAACAAAATCTGGGTGTTGTGGGACACATCTATAATCCCAAAACTTGGGAGGAAAATGAGTTCAAGGTGAGCCTAAACTACACAGCAAGAATCTATCACAAAAAGCCAAAAAGAAATAAAAGAAAAATTATAAATTGTGCCACACTGTTTTATCACTTGACTGTCCCTACAGTCCCCTTCAAAATTAAAGGTCTAAGAAATTCCAACTTGTTTTCTAAAGAGAAGCTCTGATTTAAGCAAGGCCTGAGAATATGCTTGCAATATTTTTTAAAGAAAAGTTTAACTTGAACATGTACAAGTCACCACACTAATTTACTTATAAAATATGTCCAGCAAAGAGCTGCCTCTAGACATAACTTATACATTTAATATGTCCAGCAATAAATCACAACCACTCACCATGGGGTTTTTCTATTGAAATTGCCACACTCCCCATTAATTTTGCTGACTGGAATTTCAGTCCAAGATTAAGCAGTTAATTTTTCAAGTGGTAGCCTGGGCACTTTTTTTCTCTTAATGGAAGATGGTGAGCAAAGTGAGTGTTTCTGGCCCATGTATAGAGACAAAACAGCCTCTTTTTTTGCCAGGATTGCAAAGAAAATACTCCTATTTCAATAGGTTTTATTTTTTAAATTCTTTTATTTATTTATTTATTTGAAAGACAGGGAAAAAGAGGCAGATAGAGAGAGAGAGACAGAAAGAGAGAGAGAATGGGCATGCCAGAGCCTCTAGCCTCTGCAAATGAACTCCAGACACATGTGCCACCTTGCGCAGCTGGGTTATGTGGGTACTGGGGAATAGAACCTGGCTTCTTAGGCTTCACAAGCAAGCATCTTAGCCATTAAGCCATCTCTCCAGCCCATCTAAAGGTTTTTGTTTTTTTTTTAACCATGTACCTCATGTATAAGTTGAGAATTTTCTTATTCAAAGCAGTTATAAGGGCTGGAGACATGGCTTAGTGGTTATGGCATTTGCCTGCAAAGCCAGAGAACCCAGGTTTTATTACTCAGGACCCATGTAAAGCCAGATGCACAAGGTGGCACATGCATCTGGAATTCATTTGCAATGGCTGGCGGTCCCTGTGTGCCCATTCTCTCTTTCCCTCTGCCTCACCCTGTCATATAAATAAATAAAAATAAAGCACTTACAAAATACAAAATTTGAAATGGAAGGCTATGAGACATTAGAGATAATGAAAGTCACATCATATCAGCTGTGGGAAATAGTTGTGATGTGGCCTAGTGTCCCATCACCCTCTGTATTTGTTAACCTTCACCGTCAATGTGACTGGATTTCGAATCAGCTAGGAGACGCTGATGGAGTCTCCAGAGAGCATAAACGGGAATCTACAGTGAGCATGGGTGGCACCATCCCATGGGCTGAGTGCCCAGATTAATTAGAAGAGAAACAACCCAGATGTGGGACAGGTCCCCAATCCAGTGACCTATAAAAGGTCCCAGCAGCACAACCCTGCTGCTGTGAATTGCATCATACTGCCCCCGCCATGATGGACTGGACTGTGTCAAACTGTGAGCCAGAGCAAATCTCACTCGTACGCTGCTTCTGTCAGGTCACAGGGATGAGAAAAGTAACTAATACATCCCACTAAGAATATACACCCTCTCGCACAGCGGGTTGCAGTCTTTGATTTGAATACTACGGAGCCTGTCATGGTCAAGTGATGTCATTCAACATGGCACACAGTGAAGTGAACTGAGATACAGGTTTCCAAGGAGGTGGTTTCACTCTTCTACTTTGGCCTTTAAGCCAGTGTCGGTCCATTTGAACTCTTCTTCAAAGCCGTTGCCGGTCAGAGGGTTTTAAAAACTGCTCTTGAGCAAATCCACAGAATAAAACTTTTTGATAGTATTCGTAGCAGTCAGCTTCACATTTCTGGGATGAACCTGTAGATCAGACACAGTTCATAGGATAAATGGAATTTATTGAAGCTTACAGCTCCAGGGGAAGCTCCATAATGGTGGAGGAAGCTGGCCCTCTTCTCCAGGTCCATGCAGAGAGAAAATCCACCACCAGTACCACAAGCAAGCACACCTTGGAACCCCAGGCAGAGCTCCAGCAGTCTGGAATCTCAGACTGGAATCCCAGATCCACCCACACACCTTAGGGCTGGACCCTAGGATCCACCCACAGAGACACCAAAAGTTACAAGCTTGAATAAAACTCCTGAATTTATTGGGGGGGGGGGACATCCATTCAAATTACCACAGTATTCTTCAAGAATGCCTAGTTCTGGTCATCACCAGGTACCATTACACACAGTTTACTAAATATTTATAGCCTTATATTTAGCACTGATTTTCTTAAGTCAGTTTCTTCAGTCATGTGAGAAGCATTCTAAAGATGATGCTTTGTGGAAACAGAGCACGGAAATACAGTTTACGGGGAAAGCAAGTAAATGTTAATGCTCTGCTTTCCATCTGTTCAAAACACATTGTTCAGTCCCATTTTAAATAGAAAATGATGACATATTCAGTTATCTTGAAATAATTAAATGTTCATCAATTTCCTGTCACGGATGTGATATGGTTTAATTACATTCTATGACTATATTGACCAGGCCATCAGGAGACACTGTCTTGCTGAGAGGTTATTATCTGAACAACAAACTGACATCCCTTGAAAGGGGTCTACGTAAGTACACAGAGATTTGAGTATATGGGAGGATTCAGAAATGGCCACAGACTCAACAACATAGTCAGTTGACACCAAAAGGAATTCAAGATCTTCTCAAATCTTCCCAATAAAACATCTATTTGAGAAAACACGGGATTTACTTACATTAATATATAACAATATACCCTATCAATAGCTTTTATAGCAGTCCATTGGAATTGGATGGAGAAAATGGTAGATGAGGAAACAGACAGACTAGGGTCAGAAAAGAGGGCTCAGTGGATAAAGCTTGTGCCTCACAAGTGTGAGGGCTGGGGTTCAGATCCCCCAGAACCTGTGGAAAAGTCACATGGTGGTGCATGTCTGTAATCCCAGCCCACCCTCAGTGAGATGGAAGATGGAAATGGGAAAATCAGAAGCTTGTGTGGCTGGTAGCTTGGCATGCACAGTGTTGAGAAAACAGGAGACTCACTTTAAAACAAGGTAGAAGAGAGGATTGACCCCGGAAGTTGTCTTCTGTCCCCCACGCATGCACTGCGGCATGCACACATTTACATATACATCACACACACAATGAAAATGAAAGAGAAACAGAAACCTAAGTTAGGTGAGAACTGGGTGGCAGGCAAACCCTGTAGTCCTGCCCATACAGCCTCACCTCTGCTTCTAGGCCCTGTGTGCAGAAGATTCCACAACCTCCCACATTTTACCAGCTGGGGTCCAACTATTCTAGTACGTGAGCCTGTAGGGGACATTTCAGACTCAAGCCATAACATCCATATATTTGTATTCTCACTTAGAATCATTCACCAAAATAAATTCTAAGGAAATTTAAAAATTAAATATGAACATCAGTATTAGAAATCAAGAGTAAAATAGGGATAAATATTGATCATCTTTGGAATAAATATAATTTACTACTTAGAATAAAAGCATTGATATCTTTTTTTAAAGCTGTTTCATTTTTAAGATATATTTTATGTATTTATTTGGGAGAAAGAAAGAGGTAGAGAGAGAGTGATAAAGTGAGAGAGAGAGAGAGAGAATGGGCACACCAGGGCCTCCAGCCACTACAAACGAACTCCAGATGCATGTGCCTCCTTGTGCATCTGGCTTGCGTGGGTTCTGGGGAATCACACTGGGGTCCTTTAGCTTTGCAGGCAAGCACCTTAACTGCCAAGTCATCTTCTCCAGCACAGCATTGATATCTTTAAGTTAAAAATTTAAGCTCTTGTTCATTCAAAATATATACCTAAAAGAAAAATAAAGAGTAAGCATCTTATCTGGGGAAAAATAATCATAGGAAACTCTATATTGACAAAATACTAATATCCTTGTATATGGAAAGATTTATCAAATTGAATGTTAAAGTACTAAAGTCTCCACAGGTGAGTAGGTGAGGAATGTGAGTAGGCAACTTTCGCCAAGGAAACATTATCTAATCAACAGCTGTGTGGGGAACACTTTCCTTCACTAGTAATCAAAGAATGGCAAATTAAAGTCACAGTAAAGTAATATTTGACCCCTAACCTTTCAGCAAAGATTCAGAAAAACAATAATATTATGAGCCACTGTTGAGGAGGAGCCATGAAAGGGTTTTCTCCAATATTTTTGGTGCTGTGGCATAATCCTTTTGGAAAGCAATTTGGCAATGAGCTCTACAGCATTTATTCTCCTACACTCAATAATTCTACTTTTGAGAATGGAGCCCACAAACATAATCCTGAATATTGAGAATCAGTATTAATAACATCAAAAAGAAGAGAAAGAAAAGAAAGAAAAGAATTTAAATATAGGGCTGGTGAAAGCTTGGTGGTTAAGGCACTACTTCCCTGCAAAGCCTAAGGACCCTGGTTCAATTCCCCAGTACCACATAAAGCCAGATGCACAAAGTGGCGCACGCATGCACCTGGAATTTGTTTTCAGTGGCTAAAGGTGCACCTATTCTCTCTCTCTGTCTCTCTCTATCTGCCTTTTCCTATCTTCCCTTAGTGGCTAAGGTGCTTGTCTGCAAAGCCTAATGACCTAGGTTGGACACCCCAGGTTTCCAATGGAAAGCCAGGTGTGCAATGGCACATGCATGTGGGGTCCATTTGCAGTGGGAAGAGGCCGTGATGAACCCATTCTTTCTCTCTTCTCTCTCTCTGCATGCAAGTAAATAAATAAAAATATTTTTTAAAGAATGTGCAAATATGAATAGTAAAGCATTAAAAATAAAAGCAAGATAAAAAATAATATGTATATATACATATATGACATTTACATAGAAAATTAATAAAATATACTGGAAGTAAGTATAATAAAATATTAACAGCATCTATCTAGGTAATAAAATCATTGGATATCTATATATATAATATGTATTTTTATCAATTTCAATTTTTCATTTAGAGAACTCACAATGAACTAATGTTTTTTTGTTATCATTGGCAAGTGTCACATGAAGATTTTAAAGAACTAATTTTGTTCCTGGTCAGTCTGAGCTAGAGTGAGACCCTACTTCAAAAACTACAAAAAAAAAAAAAAACCCAAAAAACAAAACAAAACAAATAAAAACATTGAGCTATTTGTGTCTCCTATTGTGTTTTCCCTTTGAAATGTTCCCACTTGCTCATGTGTTTGAACATTTGCCCCAGCTTTTGTGCTGTTTGGGAAGGTTGTGGAACCTTTCAGGGTTGGAGCCTCACTAGAGGCTGACTTTGGAGGTTTTTGTTTGTTTGTTTAGGGGGGGGGGTTTCACGGTAGGATCTCACTCTAGCCCAGGCTGACCTGGAATTCACTATGTAGTCTCAGGGTGGCCTCGAACTCATGGCGATCCTCCGACCTCTGCCTCCCGAGTGCTGGGATTAAAGGCGTGTGCCACCACGCCCGGCTTGACTTTGGAGTTTTATAGCCCAGAACTCCTTCAAGTCTGCTTTCTGCCTCCTGATCCACCAGGCTGTGCAGCAGTGAGGAACTCGGGTGCACTCCTGACCCCATGGAACCACCTGCCGCCATGTCTCCCCTCCATGATAGACTGCGTCCCTTTTAACTGTGAGCCTAAGTTAACCCCTCCTCCCTTAAGTTTCTTCTCTTTGTGTTTAAACATAAGAATACTTTGAAAAATATGTTCACTATATTTATTTGTGAGAGAGGGAGCCTGGCTGCACAAGGGCCACTAACTGCTGCAAATGAACTCCAGATGCACATACCACACTCTGTGTCTGGCTTTACTGGGGAATCAAACCTAAGTCAGCAGGCTTTGCAAGCAAGTGCCTTTTGCAGCTCAGTTATTCCTACCATCCAAATGCCTATTTGGTCACAGCAACAAGAAAAGTAACAATTGTACCTCCAAGTCCAAATGTGTATGTGTGTGTGTGTGTGTGTGTGTGTGTGTGTGTGTGTGTGTGTGTGTGTTTTGATTTTCAGGAAATAAATTATTTTTATCTTATTTCATAAGAACTAGCTTTTATCTTTTATTTTATGCTGTCAGTATGTTAATGACAAGAACAATAAGTTTGGAATTTGGAATTTCTCTCGGAAAAAAAATCCTTCTAAAACAGCGGTTCTCTTTCATAGTATTTTAAAACTTCATTGATACTGTTTCAACCTGCTCTTCATTTCCAGTACAACTTTTGAATTCCATGCAAGACATGACATGGTTTCAAATGATCTGATCAAGTTTTTTACATATATCCATCTAGCACTAAAAGTGAAATTAATTTCATGTCTTTAAAAAGACATATATATATCTGGCTCTAATCTCACTAGCAATAAGTTTTTAAACTGCCCTTTGGAAGTAGCATTTGCAAATCATCTTTAATAAATGATTTTCAAATGATCTAACAAAGTCATCAACTGACTCCCCACCGATGAATTTGGCAAAAGTAAAGCTTGTATTTGAGGGAAGGAGCGAGGAAGGCACAGCGTTGCTAAGTCGGAAATCAACAGCCCAACAAGGACTGCAGGAAAACCTTCATTGGGTGCCACTTACCCTGAGGACCAAATAGACCATCATGTCTTGAAAACCAGACATGAGGTACAGCTGGAGAATGTGTGCCCCTTGGGAAGGTTTTAGGAAAAAAAAAATAAAACTATTTCTGTCCCCAATCCTACATTCACTTATGCAGTATCTCTGTCCCCTGCTAGGCAGGGGACATCACTGAAGACCAGTAGCTGGGCCTTCCTGTCCACCAAAGGAACTGTGCTCTCCTCAGTCAAGAGTGATCTGGTTGGTCCAACATGCTACTGCCTTTAGGGGACACAGGGAAGCCTTTGAGTATCTCAGTTTATCCTCGCCTGGTTTGTAGCCTTGTTGGGTTGAGTGAGAGGACATGGCTTCCTAACGCCCAGTTTCTAGACAGTATGACATTGTGAGATAGCACTAGCAGGACTCACTTCCTCCCCCAAATCTTAGTGTTCTAGAACTTTCCTGCCAAGGTCCATAGGCAACACCCAAATGTAGCTGTTAACATTAAATTCTACAAAATTAAAAAGTCATTCCCTGTTATCCAAGTCCCGTATTCAAAGCCTAGTCACAGGTGGCTCTTGACTACAACATGAGACCATGGGTATAAGCCAGGCCCACCACAGTGCAAGGTTTACCCACACAGCCAGCCGGCAGGAGGTCTGCCAGGTTCCAGCTGATAGCTGAACGGTACTGGTCTCCCATTTCCAACACAGTGATACTCAGAGGGTCTGACCAGAACCCCCCGCCCAGGGAGGAGATTTGAGTGCTATTCACATTTAATTAATTAATTAAAATTTGCATGCAGCCTCATATAGAACACACCCCTGGTTGTGGTCAGCGGGAGCACAGAGACTTTGTCATTTTGCTGACGGACCACACATTCTCATTGATCAATTCTAAATTGGATTATTGTTAGTTTTAAAAGCGCCTGAGCAGCAGAAAGTGGCTGTGGTGGCAGGCAAAGGGGAGATTGATAGCAGAATAAACAGGGGAAGTGACAAGACTTGAGGCTGAATTGATCAATGTCAGCGGGTTGGTGGTCAGCCGTCTGCCCTTTAGTGCCCAAAGAAAACATCAGAATAATGTTTAGACAAACACATTTGATTTTTGAGGTAATGGGTATGTCAACTAAATGACAAACCTTAGAAAGGTCAAAGGGATATCCATTTTTCAGACTTTTTTGGCCATTAATCGTTGGTTTTGGTAACGGTGCACTTCCAGGCAGAGTGCGGAAGGGACGCTGGCCTGTGTGTAACTCTCATGACACCCAGAAGTACCTCCTCACCTTCACTGCCCCATGGATTTAGCTGGCAGTCAATATTTTCTGTTTCCATGATAAAATTTTGTTTTAAGTAGGGCGTTCATACTTTAAAAATGGAAACTTAACTGGGTGCGGAATTTCCATCGTGTAAATACATTCCCATCAGCAGAAGACATATCTATCCTTGGAAGGTCAACAACCGGTCCATCAGCATCTCCTGCTACTGCAGGCATGGTGCTCAGCACATGCAACATGGCAAAGCTCAGCGAACCACTCCATCAGCCACCAACCTATGAATAATCGTAATAATTGTTTCCAAAGTAGGATGTTTTTGGTGAATCACAAGTTCCCCAAAGTTATAATCTAACACTATTCTCATTTGCTGGGTCATTTTAACATCTTTCGTCTCCCTTTGTAATATCATCCATTGACTTTGGCTTGGGTTGGCTATATCACATCGTTGGGACAAAACACCTGCAGCTTATAGGATGAAAGGGTTTATTACAGCTCGCAATTTTGAAGGGAAACTGTACTGTGGCAGGAAGAGCATGGCAGGCCTGAGCAGGAAGCCTGGCTCACATCTTCACATTTTCAACAGGGAGGTAACAGATAATATAAGCTGAGATAGCAACAGGAGGGTTGGACTAAATAAGCCTCAAGGACCCCAGTGACCTATCTCCTCCCAGAAGTTTCCACCTGCCAAGTTGCCATCAGCTGGGGACCAAGTAGTCAAATCACCTGAGCCTATGGGGGACATTTCATTCACACTACCACGGAGGCCACTCAGCAATAAGGACATGCATATTGGGAGCTCCAAAATTTATTGTTCTGATCATATAAGGAAGTTCCCTTTGGCTCCGGGAGACATGACAGAAGAAACCCAAGGATAGAATGTGGTATAGAAACCAACTTGCTTCCAGACGGAGCACTATAGAACTTCTCTGTGTTTCCTATAACGTCATAGTAAGCTGGCAGCCACTTCATGTTCCATGATCAGCGCTCTGAAATAATGTCACTGACCAAAATATCAGGACTCTCCAAATGTATTATAAACATACAGATGAATCCCAGAAGTCAAAGCGATGTGCTGCACATACTTGGTTTTTGCCCATAAAACATGCAGGTCATGGCATAAGACAAATGCATGTATGCCCCTTAGGTAAAATAGTGAGGGGTGGGAAATCAAAAGCCCTGTGATTATCTATTCCCTTAGCTGTGCAAAACACCAGCCTACTTACTACCCAGGTGGGTAACTTGATTACATTTCCACTGCGGGAGGTTCTGTAGTCAGCTTAGGCTACTATTCAGAACACCACAAACTAGGTGGTTTAAACCAAAGAATCTTCTTTTTCTCACAGACCTGGATACTGGTAGTCTGATATCAAGATGCCAGGATACTTGAGTTTCTTGTGAAGGATTCCCTCCTGTCTGGAAGACAGACATCTTTCTGCATCCTCATTTTGCATAGAGATGGGCCACTACCCCAAAGACACCCCCCCCCCCCGATGACCTCATCTACCTAATTACTTACCAAATGTCCACTTCAAACTGCATTCACATCAGGGGTCACACTTCAACATAAGAATTTGAGGGACATGATTCAATTCCATAGGGGAGACATTGTAGTTGTTAGCTTTCAGGAATGAAGCCACTAACATCTAGTTTATTGTTTTTGTCTATTTCTAGTGAGATCCTGATTCTGCCTCTCTGCCCCTATGAAACTAAGCTTGGTGTTATGACTCATGAAATCTGAAAAAATGTAAGGCATGTCCCTTCTGACACTTTATGGCTGTTGTTCAGTTCCTCTGCTCCACAGGCCCTGGCAGAGGTGATGGTGTTGTGAGGTGACATTTTACTTATTATCTCTATGGAAGAACTAAGTGACATACATCAGCCATTGCTTGTGCTCCAGACATTAGGAATCTGCAGAAAACACAGAGCCCATGAGTCCAAAGTCAGCAATAAAATGTGCTCCAAAAAAGCTAACATAAGAGTGTTTAGGGGGAGCCAGGTGTGGTGGCACACACGTTTAATCCCAGCACTCAGAAGGCAGAGGTAGGAGAGTCAGCATGAGTTCAAGGCCAGCCTGAGACTACATAATGAATTCTAGATCAGCCTAGGCTAGAGCAAGACCCTACCTTGAAAAGCCAAACATGAAAAAAGAGTATTTGGGGGCCTGGAGAGATGGCTTAGCGGTTAAGCGCTTGCCTGTGAAGCCTAAGGACCCCGGTTCAAGGCTCGATTGCCTGGGACCCACATTAGTCAGATGCACAAGGGGGAGCACGCATCTGGAGTTCATTTGCAATGGCTGGAGGCCCTGGCATGCCCATTCTCTCCCTCCCTCTCTCTCTCTCTCTCTCTCTATCTATCTATCTCTATCTCTATCTCTGTCACTCTCAACTAAATAAATTTAAAAAATAAATGAATAAATAAATAAAACAGAAAAGAGTATTTGGAGTGGGGGACGTCTTAGCAGTTAAGTGTGCTTCTTGCATAAGTGTAAGGACCTGAGGGAGCCTGAAACTTCCAGAGTTCAAATTCCCCATTCCCACGTAAACATCTGGGAGTGGCCACACGCACCTGCAAGTCCAGTCCTGCCGTGGGCCTAGACCAGAGGATTGTCAGAGCCCAGCAAGCTGTGGAATCAGTAAAGAGAGTCCTGCTCAGCACAAGATTAGGTGGAAGAGCAAGGGAGCAAGACATCCAGCATCCGACTCCAGCTGCTGTAGGGAAGCACCCCCACTCTACCACAGGTAAGATCTTGGGGTGCCAGACAACACACATACACACAAGCAAGAAAAAATGAACTTTTTGTTGGCTAAAACCCAGGAGTGGATACAGGTACATGGCACAACACGATGAATTCTGAAAACACTGTAAGTGAAGAAAGGTAGGCATAACTGGCCACGTATTGTGCGATTCCATTTATATGAAATGCTCAGAATTGACAAAGCCATAGTGAAACAATACAAATTCATAGAGGCAGATCTGCAGTTGACGAAGCGGGGGGGGGGGCGGTATTGTATTAGTTTCTTTTTCTATTGCTGTGAGAAAATTCTTGACAAAAGCAACTTAAGGAAGGAAGTGTTTACTTTAGCTCTCAGTCTCAAAGTACAGTCCACGATGGCAGGGACATCGTGACAGCGAGAGCTTAAGACAGATAGTCATATTAGAGCCACAGTCAGGAAGCAGAGAGAGATGAATGCTGGTATTCACGTTTCTTTCTCCCTTTTATCCAGTCCAAGACCCCAGGTCAAAGGATGATGCCAGCCACAGTTTGGGTGGGTTTTCCCACCTCAAGTCACTCAATCTAGAAAATTCTTCACAAGCTTTCCCAAAGTCTTGTCTCCTAAAAGATTCAAGATTTGGTCAAATTGACAATTAATGTTAACCACCAAAGAGGGAGAATTAGAGAGGGACAGCATCCTGGAGATGGGGTTTCCACTGGGACGATGGAGAAGGTCTGAGGCTAGATGTGGTGGGCCACCCACAAGGTACTTCACACCACTGACGAGCATGTTACACTGACTTTAGGGGTAAATTACATATCCTGTGTATTGTGGCTCCATAAAGAAATAACATAATACCCAATAATATTACAAAAGCAGCATGTGAAATCAGAGAACTGACTCCAAACTGAAGATTTAAGTTAGTTGAAGGGGAGCCCATCACAGTCACAATGACTGACTGACAAATTGGAGATCAATAAAAAGAATTAAACACCAGTAAAGGAAATGCTTTGGGGCTGGAGAGATGGCTTAACAGTTAAAGTGCTTGCCTGCAAAGCCAAAGACCTAGGTTAGATTCCCCAGGATCCTCATAAGCCAGGAGTTCATTTATAGTGGTTGGAGGTCCTGGTGCACCCATTCTTTCTCTCTCTCTCTCTCAAATAAATAAATAAAAATATTTTTTTAAAAAAAGAGGGACACTATGCCAAAAAGTGACTAGAGAATAATGCACATTGGACAAATAATGCTCTCCAAACTCAAGGACGTCTGTTACTATCTGACCTGTCCATCCAGTGTGTGTGAAGATAGCGGGAGAGCAGAGATTCTGCACAACTCTCCACCGTAATCCATTCAGGAAAACACACCCTCCCTCAAAACCTCTGGAATATGAGATACCAACTTATTAAACCCAGTCTCTCCTATTTTCTCAAACGTCAATGTGTGGTGAAACTCAGATCTTGAAGTGGCATTTTTCCCATCCACAGGGACAGAGAGAGATGGTGGGTGCTTTGTGGAGACAAAGAAAACTGAAGCCT
Source organism: Jaculus jaculus (assembly GCF_020740685.1). Classification (NCBI taxonomy): domain Eukaryota; kingdom Metazoa; phylum Chordata; class Mammalia; order Rodentia; family Dipodidae; genus Jaculus; species Jaculus jaculus. The sequence goes on from NC_059106.1 coordinate 160,029,207, forward strand.
TGAGGTGGGAGCCATCAGCAACACGTTCCTCAGTGTCACGACAGATCATCGACCAGGACACGGGCACAGAGAGGAGTGGTAGAGAGGGAAGTCTCTGCCCTGGGAAGACCTTTCATGTGATAGGAAAATGTTATTACCCGGGGAAGTGGACAAGCTGCAGCCAGAATGCACACCCACCGTGAGCAAGAGAAAGGCCTAGGCAAGCAGAACGGCTCAGGGTCTGCCAACAACACACCACTGCCGAGCTAAAGAGTACTCAACGCTGCAATAGCCGATCATTTGAAACCTTCAGGCAACTGGGCAGGAATGACTATTTCATTGATAAGGCTGCCCAGGCACAGTGACTCAAGGTGGAAACACCTTGCCATGACGCAACCAGAAGGAAGGACCAGAACATTCTACCTGATCTCTGGCCTTGAAACATTACGTGTGACTTGCAAATGACTCTCCCAGGTTCCTGGGCTACCCTGTGAACCTCTTGCTGAACCCTTCTGGAGGGGCTTACCATTCTCCATGAACTGCAATTCAGCACCTACGGAGGAATAAAGGGGGGGACTTTAAACAGCGGGTGCTAACTCTCACAGGTGCAGCTGAGGTAGGAACGTACCTATGTATTACTTGACAGGAGACTTGAATATAACCTGTTGATCTCTAGTAATTATTGTTATGTTCAAATCTCCCGTCAAGTAATACTTAGGCACGTTCCTACCTCAGCTGCACCTGTGAGACTTAGCACCCACTTTTTACAGAAAACTAATGTTTACTAAGCTGTGTTCAAGTAAAAAATAATCTGTGCTTAGTTTTACTCTATTCAGTGAAAAATATAGACTTGGTCCAGCACACTTGCAAAGCCCCGTAGAAAACTCCATGGAGAACTCACCAGCATGTCACCCAGGAAATTTCCACCCTGAAGTACTCCCGAGAGCACTTGGAGACACTCACAGGAATGGCCCAAGACCTGGATCTGGATCTAGCGTTTGTTAAACAACCCCAGAGGAAGCCTCCATTGCTAATGCTCTGTGGGTCAATCTGTAAGCAGCGCCTCCCCTCCTGAGCTTGGTAAGTCTCAAGGGCTAAGCAAGAATCCATATGCCCCAGGTTGAAGATGATAGCATAATGTCCGTGTACTTAAAATTCAATTGCACTCTTTCTAATCTATGCTCCATTATGCGGGCCTTTGAAATAGTCTGCATGGAAGGGAAGCCTTATATTGATTGTCATTTGCCTACATAGCAACTGGTGTGTAGCCACGCATAGTTTAATAGGAGGGGGAGAAAATATTGATTCTAGGAAACTTAATATTATTAAAAGACAGTTGTATTAAATCTCTTTCCTGGACTTAGCTGAGCGATTTTTCCCCCTTTCCCATTTTCAGAAAAATCAATGAAACTAATATCCTTGTTAGTTTTAGAGTTTCCACTATAGCAGATTCATGTCATCATAGAACCCGTGGAGGGTTTGTAGGCTCAGCATTTGAGGATCTGAGACATCAGCTGTCTGAAGTTAAGGGCATTTCTTTCACCATATGGAGAGAATAAGGTGTATTCAAATTCACTTTCTATGTGATCTTTTTTCCTTGGCGTGTAAAAGTCTCAAGTATTTTTATCATTACTTACAGAATGCATATGTGCATATGATAAAGTTCATTGCATAGAAATAATTTTCAGTTAGTGAGACAGCTAAAGAAATAAAATCAAGCTGGGCATGGTGGTGCACGCCTTTAATCCAACTGAGGTAGGAGGCTCGCCATGAGTTCCAGGCCAGCTTGAGAGGACGTAGTGAATTCCAGGTCAGTCTGGGCTAGAGCAAGACCCTACCTGAAAACTGAAGGAATGGAGGGAGGGAGGGAGAGAGGAAGGGAAGGAAGGAAGGGAGAAAATCAATAAGAATAAACACAGGGAGAGGATCTTTTGATGGAAAACACCTGCCTATTGAAAATCTCAGAATTTGCTATTTAAGACTGTACGTCACATTTCATTTTTAGAGGACTCTTCAAGTTCAAGGTATCTGTGACAAGACTAAAGCATTCTGGCATCTCTCTGCAGATGTCCACATCTGATAGAATGTTTGCTATGTCATTATCAAGTGTAACAAGGCTGGAACATAGCTCTAGAATCATTGAACCAAAGACTGGAATCTTCTTCTAATTACAGCATATAAAACTTCTTGTCAGACTGATGCCATGAATTTGGAATTTGGAATATTAAGAGGGGTCAGATTTTTCAAAACAAACCTTTTCTTCTCTGACCTGCAAAAAGTGTTTTAGAAATTAAGATAGCAAGAAGAACACTGCAAATATGTGAAAAGAAAACTCAACTGCTTTCAAGTCTTCCCAGTGATTTCTGGAAGAATTTAAACCATTACTAGCCTGTCAATATTTGCAGTGCATTTTACAGTTATTTTCTGTCTTAGGCTCTGCTTCCCATTGCCAAGTAGCCAGAACCGCCGTCATCTCCAGACACCATGAGTGGCCGCATGCATCAGATCAGACTGGATGTGTGGGTCCCTGCCCACAGCCACTTCCTACCGTCCATCACAGGACTTGTCACCGTCACTGCTACCTATCGACAAATCCATAGAGTGACCAGGACCATTGCTCCTCTCTGCCTAGGGAAGGTCTAGCTTGCCTCCTCTCCCCAGAATCTGACTATCACTGCTTCCCCTGCTCGGCCATCCAGGTCTCCCATGTGCCCGGATCTCTTCTGCCCTCTGCTACCAAGGAGCCCTTGAGAAGCGAGGCACACTGCATCTATCCTATCAACAACTGCTATGGGCCTGGCATCAGCTGTCAGACAAAAGGCTACAACCAGTAATGTGCCAGGAGGGAATTGGGGCAATAGATGAAACCAAAGAGCCCCAGAAAGTACCAGAGGAGAGATCCCGACGTCACACATGGGTCATGGCAGAAAGATCAAACTAGCTTGAAGAGACACTTTCAAGATGATGGACAGAATGTTAGGAGCCCAGACCAGTGGGAGTGTAATGTCTATCTTTTATTTTTAGTTTGTGTATGTATGTGTTTGTGTATGTATGTGTATGCACGTATGTATGTATGTGTGTGCGTAGGCCAGAGAACCTCAGGTATCCTTCCTTTAGGTGTATTTTGTTGTTGTTGAGACAAGGACTCTCATTGGTTTGAACCTCACCAATCAGACCAGGCGAGCTAGCCGGTGAGCTTCAGAGCTCCTCCTGATTCCCACTCCCCAGTGTGGGGATTACAAGCACATGACATACGGGGTTCAGGGAATCAAACTCAGGTTCTCATGCTTGCGTGGCAGGAACTTTGCCACCTGAGCTGTCTCCTCAGTCCCAGACTAGTGGGAGTTTAGAAGTGTCTGCCTGGGTTCTGTGTTTGTTTGCTTTTACTTTATCTCTCCAGCCTGTGGGAGCCACAGAATGTCGGAGAGCAGAAAACGCAGGCAAAAGCCAACTTTAGTTTGAATAATATGTAATTTCATAACCCTGAGCCACTAGTTATTGTTGCTGGTAACTACGCTCACTGCCTTTCACTTGAAAAAAAAATAAAAGATTTATTGACAAGAAATGCTTTAGTGTTTCCTTTGAATAGGCTTTTAATCCTTTTGCTTGCATTGTACACTGGCTTTACAAGCATGAATGACATCCAGGCTCTTGCAATGTGTTCAACATTGAGGTTTTGGTCATTTCTCCAGAGGCTTAGAAAATAGGGGCTGGAGAGACGGCTCAGCAGTTAAAGGCACTTGCTTGCAAAACCTGATGGCCCAGGTTTAATTCTCCACTTACCCACGTAAAGCCAGACGCACAAAATGGTGCATGTGTCTGGAGTTCATTTGCAGTGGCAAGAGGCCCTGGCATTCCCATTCCCCTGCCCTCCCTGTTTCTCTCTGTCTCTGTCTCTCTCTCTTTCTTTCTCTTCTCTCTCTCATTTTCTCTGTCCCTCTTTCTCTCAGCTTACAAATAAATAAAAATATTTTTCTTTAGTATTTTATTTTATTTTATTTGAGAATGGAGGAGAGAGAGAAAGAGGCAGACAGAGAAAGATAGTGGGCACATCAGGGCCATCAGTCACTGCAAACCAATTCCACACGCATGTACCACCTTATACATCTGGCTTTACGTAGGTACTGGGGAACTGAACCTGAGACCTTAGGCTTTGTAGGCAAGTACCTTAAACACTGAGCCATCTCTCCAGTCCCCGATGTGTGCCTTCTGTCCTGACCAGCACAGCCCATTTCCATATACAGACCAGCCATCTCCTCCAGCATATCTTTGGGCAGCCCAGTTCACTGTGCCCAGAGTTGAATCTGCTGTTGCCCCCTCCACCACCTCCACCACCACCACAGACGAACCTTCCCTGGCCCCTAGCTGATGTTGTTGCAAGAATCAGGGCCTTCTTCATCTCTCCCTAAGCTCTCCATTCCTTGCTTCCTCCATGGTCATCCCATTTACTTCCGAATGTCAGCCTGAATCAGCCCCTGTGTGAGGTGAGCAAAGGTTGTCCACTTGACAGGATCTAGACCCACCTGCGAGGGATTATGCAGATTATGTTAGGCTCTGAGCAAGCCCGTGAGGGAAGCTCTTGATTGGGTTAACGGAGGCGGGAGCACCCACCTTCACTGTGGGCAGTGCCGTTCCGCGGGCTGGGGTTCTGGACGGTATCAAAAGAGAGAGCTGGCTGAGCACCAGTGTCCATCATTCTCTGCTTCCTCACGGTGGGCCAGTGGGACCAGCTGCCTCGGGTTCCTGCCGCCCTGCCTTGCCCATCATATGAGACTGTGACCTGGAACGGTAAGCTAAGATAGACTCTCCCTTAAAGTGATTTTTATCAGGCTTTGTCTCAGCAGGGAGAAAGTGGCTGACACACCCGGTTAGCTTTCCCGCCATCCATGCCTCCTCTCCCGGAATGCTTCAGTGGCCTCCTAGCTGACCACTTGTAAAGCTTCCCATGGACAGTAGGTATCTTCTTACTTGGACTTTTTTTTTAAAATCTCCTCCCCAGCTACTTATCTGAGCAATCCCCCTCAGCCTTCCAGCTGGAGTTCAAAGTCCCCTTCCTCGCACCGGCATCATCTCACGGCTCTGTCCCCTCCTCTTCCAGCCCCCCAAGATCATAAACAGCACTTACTGAGCTTACTACAATCCCATGTTCTGTATTAAATTCTCTCTCTCTCTCTCTCTCTCTCTCTCTCTCTCTCTCTCTCTCTCTCTCTGATGTGTGTGCTTGTTTGGGGTTGCTATGCATGGAAAGCAGAAGGCAAAGTCAGGAGCTGCTCCTTGTAAACACATCCATGGTTTTTGTGTGTTTTTTTTTTTTAATTGCGTAATTCATTCACTGACCCTGAAGCTCGCCCATTAGACTATACTGCCTGGCTCATGAGCCCCAGGGACCCTCCTGCCTCTGCCTGCCCAGTGCTTGGATTTCAGGCACATACCTCCATGACTGGCATTTTACGTGGATACTGTGCATTGACCTCATCTATTTCTTTAAAAAATAAAATAAGAGAGAGAGAGAGAGAGAGAGAGAGAGAGAGGATGAGCACACCAGGGCCTTAAGCCATTGTAAATGAACTCCAAACACATGCACCACCTTGTGCATCTGGCTTACATAGGTACTGGGGGATCAATCCTGGGTCCTTAGGCTTTGCAGGGAACCACCTTAACCACTAAGCCATCTCTCCAGCCCTGATCCGCGTCTTGAGCTCCTGGATCATGGGCAACTTTTCTTCTCTGAGTGCCTGGGGGCTGTGGCGTGTGTCCTGAAGTACAGTGCTCATTCCCAGGAGAAGAGGCATTGCTGAGCTCATGCTGTGTCCTCCCTCCAGCAAAAGGACATAGCCAAACAAAAATGTGATGACTTACGGTTCTGCCTTAAAAAAAAATTCCTGTGGCTAAGCATCTTGCCTCACTGCTTTTGCCCATGCCCCCCCCCCCACACACACTTTGTTCTTGTTTCCACTTAGAATGTGCTACAAGATCTTACCACTGACTGGACATCTATGGGGAGTAGAAAGGAAAGGGCGGGTGAAGAATTCATGTCTCAGCCTGCCCTTGGGTTCCTAGAGGACACAGCTGTGCAGAGGGAGCCACTTGTGGGCTCCGTTAAGCTGAGCCCAGGGTTCTCGGGGTGAAAAATCAGCTGTGGCGGCTGGAAAGATGGCTTAGCGGCTAAGGCGCTTGTCTACAAAGCCAAAGGACCCAGGTTCAACTCCCCAGGACCCATGTATGCCAGATGCACAAGGGGGCGCATGTTTGTTTGCAGTGGCTGGAGGCCTTGGGCACCCATCCTCTGCTTCTCTACCTGTCTATTTCTGTATCTCTCTCTCTTTCTCTCTCAAATATACATATTTAAAAAAAAAAAAAGGAGAATCAGCTGTGGGCAAAATTAGCAGCATGGTTCCCCAGGCGATCACTCCTCATACCAACTAATCGACTTTCTTGAGCCCACACCTGCCTCGAACTAGTCAATTACCAACGTTGAGAAAGCAGGAAATGAAAGTCTCGTGGCTCTAAGCATCAATAATTTAAATAAAAGAGTCATAAGGAGTCACCCTCCTTCCTGGAGTGTAAATGAATGAGATTCTAAGTGTATGGTAAAGACACTATAATTACCAGCAAATTAACTCCCAATGAAGATGAAGAGGGGAATCCATCTCTTTTGACTCAGGCACTGTTTCCTTCCAAATGGGTTTGATCATGCCGCATTAGGAGGCAGAATCCAGCCCAAGAGGGCCTCAGTTTCTGCCATGGAGCCAGATTGCACCTCCACAGCCCACCAGGGCAGGCATAGGTCAGCAGTGTCCCCATCCCACGTGGGGCTCAGGAGGGTGGGCTCTCTGCAGCTACCGTCCACACTCGGGGAACCTTGTCCAGACGTGCACGAGATCATGAAGCCACAACTCTTCTCTCCCACACTTTGGCACACAGGTCTTTGAGAGCACATGTGTACATATTTGGACTCTATGCTCAGCATTATAACATATTTAGTCAGAATTCAGGCAGAGTCAGACCCCCACCAAATTGTGGGGGAGATAACTCACCCTTCACCTCCTCCACTGCCTCTCTAATTTAAGGATTCTCTATGCCCAGCATTTTCTTTCTAGTCCTTTCAGTTTAAAGTATCCTTGCTCCTTTCTCCAATAATTTTGTCAGATAACTTCATTCAGGCTAAGATACTGGTCATCTTCCCCACTTAGAAAATAATTTTTAAAAATCCTTTTAAAGGGGGGCTGAAAAGAGAGTTCAGTAGGTAAAGCACTTGCTGCACAGCCATGAAGACCTGAGTTTGGTCCCCCAGAGCCTACACAAAATTCCAGGCACAGAGCTGGAGAGATGGCTTATTAGTTAAGGCGCTTGCTAGCAAAGCCAAAGGACTCAGGTTAGATTCCCCAGGACCCACACAAAGCTAGATGCCCAAGGTGACGCATGCATCTAGAGTTCATTTGCAGTGGCTAGAGGCCCTGGCACACCATTCTATCTTGCTCTATCTGCCTCCTTCTCTCTCTCAAATAAATAATATTTTAAAAAATTCCAGGCATGAGCTGGAGAAATGGCTTAGCAGTTAAGGTGCTTGTCTATGAAGCCTAAGGACCCATGTTGGACTCTCCAGATTCTATGTAACAAGGGGCACAAAGGTGAGGCAGGCACAGGCCCCACATGCCCACTAAGTGGCACACGTGTCTGGAGTTGTATTGCAGTGGCTGAGGCCCTGGAGTGTTAATTCTCTCTCTCTCTCTCTCTAACAAATAAATAAATAAAAATAACAAAATTCCAGGCATGGTGATGCAGCCTATCATCCCAGTACAAGTAATGCCCAGGCTTCATTATCTAGCTGGTCTAACCAAATTGGTTAACTCTATGTTCAGGAAGAGAACTTGTCTCAAAGAATAGTGAAGAGCTATTGAAGGAGACACTGATGCCTACCTGTGGCCTCCGCACACATGTACACACACACACATGTGCCTAGACACAGGCACACACCTGTACACTCCATTATAAATACACACATGCAGACCACCCCCCCATGTATATATCCTTTTAAAGGGAGTGGGGCTGTATATACCACAATGTGGTTATCCATCTATATATGAATGGACATGGGAAGTTAGCCACAAAAATAGCAGCGTTGGGCTGGAGAGATGGCTTAGAGGTTAAGGCACTTGACAGCAAAGCTGAAGGACCCAGGTTCGATTCCCCAGTACCCACATAAAGGCAGATGCACAAAGTGGTGCATGCATGTGGAGTTATTTACAGTGGCTAGAGTTCCTGCAATGCCCATTCTCTCTCTCTCTCTCTCTCTCTCTCTCTCTCTCTCTCTCCCCCTCTCCTTCTTTCTGTCTCTTTCTCAAATAAATAAAATAAAATGAAACAAAAAGCAGTATTGATACACACCGTAATGTGGGTGAATCTTAAAAACACCCCTGAGAGAAGCTGACAGAACAGACCACACAGTACATAATTCCATTTACATGAAACGTACAGACAGAAGGAAGGTTCCAGGGACAGTGTGAAAGGGAGATGGGAAGGACTGGTCAGTGGGCGTGATGTTCTTGTAGGGTGAGCAAATTCTCTGTAGATTGAACTGATGGTTTCATATTATGAATGTACCTAAGAGCACTGATGTGTTCATGTTAAAATCATTCATTTTATATTATACAAATTTCTCCCAATTATAAATGGCTGGGAGAGAATCTGCGGTGAGCATGCGTGAAGTTCTTCAGATGTAGTGGCCAGAGCAGAAAGGCTTCCTGCAGAGAGCGTTCTCAGGATTTCTACGCCACAGGGGGATCGTTTGCCTTTGCCAAAAGCTGGGCTTGCCTCATGTGTCCAGCCTTCCTCGGGGCTCTGAGAAGCCAAGGTTTACTTGAAAGAGACTTTCCCAAACTGACCTCAGCCTTTTCGTTGGCTCAGCTCCATCCTCTGTGAGGAAATGGATGTAGCAAGCAATTGACACTCACTGGAATTATTATTATTATTATTATCATCCTCACTCCATGCTTTGACCTCTGATTTGTCTGTGGCCTAAAATTAGAAGCTGTGTTGACTATCCAGCTTTTCCATGGAAAAACAAGCTTGGGGTGTTATTGATTGGCTAATGCTGAGGCAGCAGCCAGGACAGAAGGGCTGCATGGGTTTCCCCTCAGGATAGAAGCTGGGGCGCTGCTGAAAGAACAATGTTGGTTTCTGGGGGCTGGTGACAAGGCCGTTCCTCGCACTTGCTCATGCCCTCAGAACTCAGGGCCTCCTGATGGCGCAGCCTCTAGGCTATGAGGCTTGAAGTCTCTCCCTCAATCCCAGCTGAATGAGTGTCATCTTTCTCGGGGCAGAAAATCAGCTTCATGAGCGTGAGGAAGAAATAAGCCTCGAGCCTGCATGGTGTTCCTGTCATGGCTTATTGTGTTTAAGTTTTGCATGAGTCTGTGCATGTGTGTGTGTGCATGCTTTGTGTGTGCACCCAGGTGCACATGTGTGTGTGGAACAATGGTGGGTGTTTTCCTCAATGGCACTCCACTTTATTTGTTGATATTTTGAGACAAGTTCTTATAGATCCCAGGATGGCTTCAAACTCACTATGTAGCCAAGGTTGGTCCTGAACTCCTGATCGTCCTCCCTCCATCATCAATTGGTGGGATAACAGACATACACCACCATCTTATTTTTTATATATTTTTATTTATTTATTTATTTGAGAGAGAGATACCGAAACAGGCAGGGAGAAAGAGAGAGAATGGGCATGCCAGGACCTCTAGCCACTGCAAATGAACTCTAGATGTGTGCACCCCTTGTGCATCTGTCTTTTGTGGGTCCTGGGAAATCAAACCTGGGTCCTTTGGCTTTGTAGGCAAATGCCTTAGCCGCTAAGCCATCTCTCCAGTGCACCACCACTTTATTTTATGAGACAGGGACTCACACTGAACGCAGAGCTCCCTGATTCAATCAGACTGGCTAGTCAGTGAGCACCAGGGATTCTCCTAACTCCACCTCCTCAGCATTGGGATCACGGATGTGTGCCACCGTGCCCAGCTTTTATATGGTGGCTCGGGATCCAAATTCCAGTCTCCTTATTTTCATGGCCACTGAGCCACCTGCCAAACCTGTCCCATCCTTGTGTTTTATTTTATAGGATACCTGTTCAATTTTGTATTTCTACACCAAAAGCCATCAGAAAAACTAGGTCTAACCAGAGGACGTAAGTCATTCCGGGTTCTTTTGAAAGGAAAATGGAATGCAAAGGGCTGTTAACTGTCAGAGGTGGTTCCCTTCTCGCATGGACTTTGAAAAGACCCTAAGCAAGTAGCAAGGGGGGACCAGGACTCCCAGCCTCTGGGATGTCAGAACCAGGAGAGGAGCTGCCTGTGACCTCACGAAGACAGAATTGTGGGTGTCTTTGAAAGTGCTTGGCTGCCACAAAAAGTTCAGGGACTCTCTGGAAAGCAAAGAGCAGGGCTGAGCCCTCAGAACCAGCCGTTTATGGCAAGAGGATATGAGCAGAAAACAGTCGCCAGTGAGGAGAGCAGAGCCTGAAGGCACCTTTGGAGCTCAGTAGTGTGGACTATTGAGCTGAATGCAAGGGTACAAAGCTGAGGTCCCTCTGCTGCCAGTCACCTCATACTGGCACTCTAACCCCTCTAGGGATGAAACTGACCCCAGGCAAGCTGGCAAGGGGAAATGTCTGTCGGGCCCAGCTGCAGCATCACAAAGACAGACAGAGAAGGGTAGATTTGGAGCTGAGAAACCTACCATTGAAGTGTGGCAAAGATATAACTTTCTGTCTAGAGTGGTCTGAGTTCCAGCACAGGAAGACCCTTCATGTCCCCAAACACACAGTGTCTCCTCCAAAGAATACAGACAGCATGCTACACTACAGACAATTCTAGTAGGTAATACCCAGGAGTGAATCTGGGTAAAATATGACACATCATCAAACTTTCAAGAGTCACTGGCAGAGAAATGTTTTTACCAGGTGTTAGGTAGAGGAGAAAGGCCAAGAGACGGGTGTTTATAAATTTAAGGGTGACCAAAATGGGCTCATTCTTCACCCAACTATTTTCTTTCCTCCTGAGCACCCAGCTCGAATCAGATCCCAACTTCCCTTTACACTCAAGGTAGCCACCGGACTGGGGTTCAGCCAACAGAATATAAGCAAGAACAGGACAGCCCACTTCCAGCCTATTCCTGGGTGATCACCAGATGATAATGGCAGATGAGTAAAATTAAAATATATGCATGCATGAAAATGTCAAAAAAAAAAATGGGCTGGAGGGATGGCTTAGCGATTACGTTTGTCTGCTAAGCCAAAGGACCCAGGTTCAGTTCCAAAGAACCCACGTAAACCAGATGCACAAGATGGCGCACACATCTGGAGTTCATTTGCAGTGGCTGGAGGAGAGTTCTCTCTCTTTCTCTCTCCATATCTATATATCACCTATATATTTATATATCTATAAAACTATATCTATATACGTCCTCTGTCAAATAAAGAAATAAATAAAAATATTTTAAAATGTTTGTCAAAAAATGAATGACTTGGGCTGGAGAGATGGCTTAGCGGTTAAGTGCTTGCCTGTGAAGCCTAAGGACCCCGGTTCGAGGCTCGCTTCCCCAGGTCCCACGTTAGCCAGATGCACAAGGGGGCACACGCGTCTGGAGTTCGTTTGCAGAGGCTGGAAGCCCTGGCGTGCCCATTCTCTCTCTCTCCCTCTATCTGTCTTTCTCTCTGTGTCTGTCGCTCTCAAATAAACAAATAAAAAATGAACCAAAAAACTTTAAAAAAAAATGAATGACTTAATTTCAAATTTTCCATGATTAGACAAGTTACAGATGACTTTCTATTCATCAAACTCTAGACAATAGAAAGGTAGTAAAGCTGCCTGGTGCAGAAGAAATCGGCTATCACCTCTTTTTCTTTTATTTATTCATTTCTATTGTCTTGTCAGGTATATGTTGTGCGTATGTACGTTTGCATGTGTTCATGTGCGTGGTGCGATGGTTCGCATGGAGAGGCCAGAGGACAATTGTGAGCGTCAATCCTCGCTTTCTACCTTGTTCCAAGCAGGGTCTTTGGCTGCTCACTGCTGCGCCTGCCAGGCTGGCTGGCTTTGGGAGTCTTCAGGTTCTGCCGCCCTCCTCAGCACAGGCACACAGGGATTACAGACACTCACTACTGCGTCTGGCTTCATGTGGCTGCTGGGGACATGCACTCAGACTCTCATGCTTGCACAGGCAAGCACTTTATCCCCTGAGCTGCCTCCCCAGCCTTTGACCTCACGTTCAATTTAGACCTGTTAAAATGCAATGTTTTTTTCTTCTTATTTTGATTATTGATTTAAGTGTAATGCCATCATTACCAAATTTTGGGTTATTAATTGCCTAAACATGAAATCCAAATTTTGTATTTCATGACATTTATTTATTTGAGAGAGAGAGACATTGGGTGCACCAAGGCCTCCAGACACTACAAGCAAACTCCAGATGCATGCACCACCCTGTGCATCTGGCTTACGAGGGTCCTGGGGAATCGAACCTGGGTCCTTAGGCTTCACGGGTGAATGCCTTAACCATTAAGGCATCTCTCCAGCCCCAACTTTTGTAATTTTTACAATGAAATTTTCCGATGGAGGGATACTGGCACATGCAGTAAAGGGTTATTTGGAATGGGTCCCTTTTAAGGAGAAAGGATATTTTTAATGAGTCCACTGTGGGTGCACAAGTCCTGCCAAGAAGGTGGTGGCTCAGAGAGAGAGAGAGAGTGACAGCATTTCGCCCCTGCTCTGTGAAAAGCCACAGCCTCAGCACTTAGTCCAGGAGTAATTACCATCTAACTGGCACTGGTGGGGAAGAGAGAAGAAGTTACTGCGTTCATCTGGTGATTAAATGGCAATTAGCAACTGAGTGCTCAGCAATAACGTGGTTCTTGCAGCCTCATCACAGCAGCTCCCCTTCCCACCCACCACCAGCCCTCTGGATATCACAGCCCTGGGCATCGTCGAGGGCCCTGGGGAATCCCGAGATCAACCCTTGCACCAGCTAACATAGATCAGATGGAAACACAAATTAGTGGTTAAGGACATGGACTCCACAGCCAAGTTTTCTGGGCACTAAATATGGCTCCTACCACTATCAAGATGCCAGCTTGGTGGGCCTCATTACTTAATGTCCATATCTTCCCCTACAGATTGGGAGGAAAATAGTTGCTTCTAACACATAGCTTGATGATGAGGCTTAAGTGAGTTAATGGCTGCAAAGCATTTAAGGGTACACAGTAAACCCACAAAGGTGGCTAATGTTCCCCTATGCTTCCCTCCCCTGAGGCTGGAATACTTTAACTCTTTCCTACATGGCATCATGTAGTGCTAAAAAATAAATTTTTTTAAATGTATTTTCCCAAACTAAATGAAACCAAAATAAAAACTCCTCCCTTGGGGCAGACCTGTCACTTCACTTATGAATTCAGGTTCACCCCATACCTACAGAACTATCCTCCATCTTACCAAAGTGTCCAAGTGACAGAAGAGGTGACCTGAATGGACAATGTTACTTATCCTAGAATTATAAGGCCATAGATTGAGAACCACAGCTAGAAAGTCCATCGTCTCCAGGTTGGAACATAAGGGAAAGGACCAAAAGAATGACAAGGGAAAGACGCATGTGGTCACCTCTGTATTATTCACATGAACAGCGTGGGCTGTCGCTCAGGCTCTATCGTCTCTTGTCATGGTGACTGTGGATGTGATGGTACAACGCATTTCTAGAATCACTTTCAAAATATAAGCAACCATTGTTAACTCTGCGGCAAAACCATAGAGCTTCCTCAAGGCTAGCCATCTGGAGCAATGTGTACTATTTGCCTCAGGTGGTCGGTCAGCCCTAGCCCTGTTCTGCTCTGTGTTGTGGGGTCTGCATTTCCCATGCCCCCCACCCCCGCCAACTTGAGTAATAGGAGCCACTTCTGAACTCCTCATCCATAAACGTAGCGCAGTATGGCAGCCACTAAATGCTTAGCCACTGAACGCTTGCAGTGTGCCTGATCGCAATGGAGCCGTGCCAGAAATATAAAGAACATATCCAGTTCCAAGGTCTCGGTATGAAAATCATCTGAAATATTTCATTAGTAACTTTCGTGTGGATTACATACTTAAATCATAATATTTCAGGTATTCTTTTTTTAATTTGGGGTATGTTAGTTTAAAATTAGTTTCATGGAGCTAGAGAGATGGCTCAATGGCTAAGGTGCTTGCCGGCAAAGCCTAGTGACCTGAGTTCGATTCCCCAGTACCCACAAAAGCCAGATACATCTGGAGTTCTTTTGCAGTGGATGGAGGCTCTGGCATGCCCATTCTCTCCCTCCACCCCCTCCTTATAAATCTAAATTTTTTTTTAAGAAATGTGTCTCATGTCTTCTTTGACTATAAAATTTTAAATTACGCTTACCCATATTTCTATTGGGCAACACTGATTCTAGAAGTCAAGGGAATGAAGGCGCTTCTACCCTTCTCCACCTTTCCCCCTTTTCCCAGGAAGTCGGCCTGAAAAGCAGAAGTACGGACGCATTGATTGGGGAAGGGCAGAAGAACTTACAGGAAAAATAGATATTCTTAGGTCTCACCTTGCTGATACCCAATTCAAGCATCAGCCTTACAGAAAATAACTATAACCCACCTAACTGTGTGGCATGCCGGAAACAGGCCACTGTGTTATCGCCTTGTGCTCCCCTCAGAATTCTGAGTGTATGTCACTCTTATTACTGACTGAAAACTGAAGTAAGGATATCAGATACAACAGACATCAGTGTGTGTGTGTGTGTGTGTATGTGTACACAGGACTCCAAAGCCTAAGGATATTCAGAGAAATAGAGTACATGTATATTCCTCCTTACGTTTTAATAATTTCATTCACCATCCTAATCTATGGTCTCGGCACACACTGGTTATAAAATGGCTGCTGAGCTGATGTGAATGAATGGTTTAACAAGCACTGCAGTCTACTGATTCAGAATCTAGTCGAGCAGTATGAAGCAGGGAAGCAGGCTGGGGAGCTGGCTCAGTGAGTAAAGCGCTCACCACGCTAGCATGAGGACCTGAGTTCAGATCCCCAGGACCCACATAAAAATACCAGGCACAGGGCTGGAGAGATGGCTCAGCAGTTACAGCGTTTGCCTGCAAAGCCAAAGGACCTCGGTTTGATTCCCCAGGACCCCCGTTAGCCAGATGCACAAGAGGGTGCACGTGTCTGGAGGCGCACCCATTCTCTCTCTGTCTCCCTCTCTGTGCCTCTTTCTCTCTTTCTCAAATAAATAAATAAAAATGAAATATTTTAAAAAATACGAGGGCTGGAGAGATGGCTTAGCAGTTAAGCGCTTGCCTGTGAAGCCTAAGGACCCCGGTTCGAGGCTCGGTTCCCCAGGTCCCACGTTAGCCAGATGCACAAGGGGGCGCACGCGTCTGGAGTTCGTTTGCAGAGGCTGGAAGCCCTGGCGCGCCCATTCTCTCTCTCTCCCTCTACCTGTCTTTCTCTCTGTGTCTGTCACTCTCAAATAAATAAATAATTTTAAAAAAAATACGAGAAACAGCAGCAGCTCAGGATTGAGGGAGAGACCTAGTGTCAAGGAAGAAATGGACAAGCATAGAGAAAGGCACTTGAGGTCCTCCTCTGGCCTCCACACACACGCTCTCTTACAGTGTGCACATCTTACACTCTCATATACACACACTACACCATACCCCCTCACACACACAAAACTGCCAGGCATGATGGTAGGCACTTGTAATCCCAGCACTGAGGAGGCAGACCCAGGAGCATCCTTGAAGCTTGCTGGATCCAGTTTAGCCAAACTGGTGAGCTCCAGGTTCAGTGAGGGAGACCATCTCATAAAAATAAGGTGGGCACACAGTAGCCGAAAACACCAGACATTGACCACCGGCCTCCACAAGCATGTAAACAAGTGTGTGCATACCTACACACCCACGTGTACCCAAGTACATGTGAACATGCATACACAGATGAATGCATACCACACACCCACATCCACACATGCACAAGTCAACAAGGTTATAGCTCCAGACCTCAGAAATATACTTTCACCGAAGCAGACCAAAAATCAACCCAACATGGCTCTGGGAAATTTTGCAGAAGAGGGGGTGGAAAGAATGTCAGAGCCACATGCTGGGTCATGATATGCAGAGACATTTATCCTACCCTTAACTGTGGGCTAACTCGGCAATGCACGACCCATATACCTCAACAAGAAGGGGTCAGGGGGAGGGGGTAGGTCACAGATGAGCCTAACAACAGTACCAAATTGACTATATTCACTGAGTACAAAACTAATTAATAAAAAAAAGAAATATACTTTCAGAATATACTAAGAAAAGGCCATAATAATAGAGAGAATGGAAATGTCAATTTGGCTTTTTCAGGCTGCCATGTTGTTGCTGTCCCAAGTCTTCCACCTTGCTAGCTCATTAAATGTTTTCTTCTGGGCTGGAGTGATGGTTTGGCAGCTAAAGGCACTTGCCTGCAAAGCCTAAGCACCCAGGTTCAGTTCTCTGGGACCCACATAAGCCACATGCAAAAAGGTGGACTTTGTTTGCAGTGGCTTGAGGCCCTGGAGCATGCATTCTCTCTCTCTCTCCCTCTCTCTCTCTCTCTCTCTCTCTCTCTCTCTCTCTCTCTCTCTCTCTCTCTCTCTCAAATAAATAGGGCTGGAGATATGGCTTAGTGGTTAAGGCATTTGCCTGAAAAGGCAAAGGATCCAGGTTTGATTCCCCAGGACCTATGTAAGCCAGATGCACAAGGTGGCTCTTGCATCCTGAATTCATCCACAGTGACTGTTACTGCTCTGCATTACTTTGCACAATATTATGTGCTTACAAGGGTTGAATAAAAATGCCTATGTGAACTTTCCTTCATTCTCCCCAAATGTATCGTGTTGGTACTGAGTGGACCTCAGGTTTGGGAGCATGTAAGACCAAGCACAGGAATTGCTAATGTGGTTTCCATTGAATGGAATGGATTCTTTCGATAGAATCATCTGATAAATGGGGAGTACTCCATTTCCACTCCATTCATCCTTGTCTCCATGGTCCACTGCCCCAGTGCCGACAGGGCTGCGCTGAGCTACATAAGCACCCTTGCTTGAAGATGCTGGTTGCGGGACAAATGCTGCCACCCCTGATACATGACAGCCACTGCATTTGCAGAGTTGGCCTCAACCCTAATGTCACCTCAAAACCACCCTCTGCAGAGCAGTGCTCATTTCACCAGAGTTACAGGGATGAGCTCCAAGCCTTTGAGAGTTTCTTCTCCCTGTCACACAGTGTATAGCAGGACTACAAATAGCTTCAATTTAAAAAGTGCCAGGAGCTATTATTTCCTGATTGCAGAGAGCTGAGTAGTGACTCCCTGAAAGATGCCTAAGTCCTCACTTCCCAGAACCTATTCATGTGACATCACTTAGAATAGAATCTTTGTAGGGGTAAATTAAGGACCTTAAAACATGATTGACCTAGGTTTAGGTTGGCCCCCCAATATAATGATGGGTGACATTAAAGGATAAAGGCACAGGCTGGAGGGATTGCTTAGCAGTTAAGGCATTTGCCTGCAAAGCCAAGGACCCAGGTTCAATTCCCCAGGACCCACGTTAGCCAGATGCACAAGGTGGCGCATGTGTCTGGAGTTTATTTGCAGTGGCTGGAGGCTTGGTATGCCCATTTTCACTCTCTCTCTCTCCCTCTCTCTCTCTCTCTCTCTCTCTCTCTCTCTCTCTCTCTCCTTTCTCTCTGTCAAATAAATAAATAAAAATAATCTTAAAAAACAGGGATAAAGGCAGGGGAAGTTTTACCACACTATTTTAGTCAGCATCCCACCACTATAACAAAATACTGGATATTACTAAATTCTATGGAGAAAAGATTTATTTTGGATCAAAGTTTTTGAGGCTTAATCTATTGTCTACAGATCCCATCATTTTGGACTTACAGTAAGAGATATCCACTGATCAAAGCCATTTATATTACAAACCAATGAGAAAAAGAGAAACAGAAAGGAAAAGAGGTTCATTTGGCTCACTCATTTGGCCTCTTCAGTTCTGAAGAGGAGGAAGTTCAAGAGCAGGTAACTGGCTCTGAAGGGGTTCTTCTTCCGGGCAGGGGCTCCCTGCAGGGCTCTGAGGCAGTGAAGCACACAAGATGGGGGAGGAACGGAGAGTCTGGCTCGCAGCTATCCTCAAAGAAAGACAGATCCACTGGGTTGTGGTTTCATTTAACTTAATTACTTCTAAAAGGCCTCACCACCCAATAGCATAGGCTAAGTGCCTACCTCTTGTAAAAGGGCACACAGGGCTAGGGAGATTGCTTAGTGGTTAAGGTGCTTGCCTGCAAAGCCTAAGGACCAGAGTTCGATTCTCCAGTACCCACATAAATCCAGATGCACAAAATGGCGCAAGTGTCTGGAGTTTCTTTGCCATGCCTAGAGGCCCTGGTGCACCCATTCTTTCTCTCCCTCTGTTTGCCTCTTTGTCTTTCTCATTCTCTGTCAAATAAATAAATAAAATAATTTTTTTGAAAACAAAGAAAGTGCAGGATCTCACAGCAGGGACTCGGTTTGTGTGAAAACATTCTATTCATAACAAGGGGCTCGATCTACGTCTACTGAGTGGACAAAGAAAACTAGTCTGTAATAAAACTGACCTCCTTGTGTTGAGTCCACATCTACCTCCCTTACACTTGTGTCCTAATCCAAGGTCTTTTCTCTAGCATGTCTACTTGCTGGGCCGCTCTGCGGGCCAACCTGACGCCTGGACCTCAACCCACGTTTGCCAGCCTGTCTGCGTTGTGGGCTCAGTCACATGTGACCTCAGCTGTGAGCAGAGCCTGGGTATGAACATCTGCACATGC